>NC_092121.1:12033287-12035787 GCF_045679555.1 Salvelinus alpinus
AAGGGCAGGTGGTCAGGGTGGGAGATAGAGAAGAGGAGGAAAGTGAGTCTGAGGAAGAGGATGAGGAGTTATTTTTTTCAGACTCCTCTTCAATTGGCCCGGAGCTGACAGCCAGTCAACCAGAGGGGTCTAAGTACACGTTGAGAGAACTGACAAGGTTCCTGAATGAGACTAAGGGGAAAAAAGTTAATCTTGAGGCTTTTTTTCCTGATTCTAGAAAGTTTGTAAGATCAGTACAACATGCTATGAGAAATGAGGGGCATGGTGTCCTCTCACCCAAGAAACGGTTTAGGTTGAGGAAGTGGGTCACAACAGTGCGTAAAGGTTTACCTTCAGACACTGTTTAAATGTTTAATTTCTTACTGACACTGGGGCTTTTTGAGCTTTCCTATTGGTCTATTTCTCTGCTGGCTTTTCTCCCACTTCTTATGGAGACTCTTTGGGTAGGCTCGCTTAATATAAATGGTGCCAGAGATGCGGGAAAGAGGAGTGTGTTGGGTGAATATGTAAAACAAAAGAAAGTACAGGTGTTGTTTCTGCAGGAGACGCATAGTGATGTGGTGAATGAAGTTGATTGGGGGCTCTGGTGGAAAGGGGCAAGTGTGTTGAGCCATGGGACAAATCTTAGTGCAGGGGTGGCAGTCCTTTTTGCACCGGGTCTGGCTGTAAAAATTTGCTCCTCAAAGGAGGTGTGTAGGGGCAGGTTGCTTGTTGTTAAAGCAGAGATTAACAACATGGGTTTTGTCTTTATAAATGTGTATGCGCCTAACACAGGGAGAGAAAGAGGGGTTCTATTTGGGAGTCTTAGACAGGAACTCTCACAAGTAGCGCCTGAGGAGACGCTGGTGATCGGAGGTGACTGGAACTGTACAATGGATTTTACAAAAGACAGAAATGGGGAAGAGCCTCATTCAGTGTCAGTGGGAGTGTTAAGGGACATCTTTAATCAGTTTGACCTAGTGGATGTTTGGAGAACTAAACATCCAAACACAAGACAGTATACGTGGGTGAAGGTTTTTGGGGCTAGGGTGAGTGCAGCTCGACTTGATCGTTTTTACATGTCCAGGAATCAGAGCAATAGGCTGTTGGGTGCTACCATTCTCCCAGTGGGGTTTTCGGATCACCACATAACCATGGCTCGGCTGTCTATTTCACCAGGGCCCCGGCAGGCATCTTATTGGAAGTTCAATGTAAAGCTCTTACAAGATGCCACTTTTTGCTCAGGTTTCCAGACTTTTTGGGAAAGATGGGGGCAGCGAAGAGAGGAGTATGAGTCTCTGAGTCAATGGTGGGATGTGGGGAAAGTGCAAATTCGGCTTTTCTGTCAACAGTACACAGCTCTCTCATCCTCAGAGGCTAGGAGAGTATTGGGGGAACTAGAGCGGTGTATTAGTGAGATGGAGGTAGAGATGGTGGGGCAAGGCAATGTAGGCCTCCAGGCTAACTTAGCCGAATTACGTAGGGACCTGGGTAGTTTTTTCCAGGTTAAAGCAAAGGGAGCACTTGTAAGAGCTAGGTTCTCCATGCTAAAGGAGATGGATGCTCCCAGCTCCTTCTTCTTTGGTTTGGAAAGACAGAGCAGTGAAGCCAAGGGTATGCATTGTCTACGGCTGTCTGATGGGCGGGTGACCTCTGTGGTGGGGGAGATGCGGGAGCGGACTGTGGAGTTTTATACTGAATTGTATAGGGCAGAAATGTGTGATCCTATGTGTGCTCAGGTCTTGTTCGCAGGACTCCCTAAGCTCTCTCGGGCACAGAGGGATGAAATGGACATTCCTCTGTTGTCACATGAACTGGCAGAGGCCGTAACCCAGATGTCCCCCGGTCGTGCACCCGGGGTCGATGGACTTCCAGTGGAGTTTTACAAAAGATTCTGGGGAACTATTGGACAGGATTTCTTTTGCGTGTTGCGTGAATGCGTCGAGGTAGGAGAGTTGCCGATGAGCTGCCGTCGGGCGGCACTGACTCTCCTGCCCAAAAAAGGGGACTTGTGTGAACTTAAGAACTGGAGGCCTGTGGCATTACTCTGTGCGGACTATAAGATATTTGCCAAGGTCCTCTCTAACAGACTGAAGTCCCATCTGGACTCTATAATACACAAGGACCAGACATATTGTGTACCGGGACGCTCAATCACGGACAACTTGTTCTTGATTAGGGACATGTTGGACTTGTCGAGAGGTTCTAATGTGAACTTTGGACTGGTCTCTTTAGATCAAGAGAAGGCTTTTGATAGAGTGGATCATGAGTATCTGTTTAATGTGATGTCTGTGTTTGGGTTTGGGAAGAGCTTTGTGAACTGTGTGAAGCTGTTGTATGCTGGGGCGTCATGTATGGTTAAGGTGGGAGGGGCGCTCAGTAGGCCTGTCTGGGTGAGACGGGGCATTAGACAAGGATGCCCTCTATCTGGGCAGCTGTACACACTAGCCATTGAGCCTTTTTTAGGACTGCTACGCAGGAAACTGCGGGGAGTGTGCTGGACAGGCATGGAGGTGGTGAC